>NC_056743.1:1478620406-1478649346 GCF_019279795.1 Protopterus annectens | reverse complement strand
TTGGCAAAAATCCGTTTCGCTACCTGGGAATTGAGACACCACTCGTAAGGGAAAGAATAGTGTGGCTGAGCTTGTCCGCAAGAATGTTGGACTGTCCTGGAATGTGCGTTGCGATAAGGAAGCAGTTGGTGGAGATCGCCCATTCCCACACCCTCATGAGAGGGTAGGACCTGGTTCCCCCCTGTTTGTTGATATACCAGACAACTGACATGTTGTGCATCTGTATCGCAATAGTTCCTACGGGGAGAAGGTTCTGAAGTGCTTGCAACGCCAACAGCACCGCCCTCATCTCCAGAACATTGATATGCAAGGAGATCTGTCTCGTTCCACGTGCCTTGGACCATTCTGCCTGAGCAATGCCCCCCCCCCACCCGAGGAGAGAGGTGTCCGTGGTTACCGTGCCGAGGGGAGGCGGCGTGCATAAGGGTCGTCCCGTATGAAGGTCCGGGGACTGGAGTCTCCATAAGAGGGCCCTCCTGCAAGCCCTGCTGAGTGAGATAGGGTGACTGAGGGGAGGAAACTGAAAGAACCATTGGACTAAAAGGTCCACTGTAGCACCCTCATATTCAGAGTGCATGGAAGGAAAGTTATTGTTGCCGCCATGGAGCCTAGCGCCCTCAGGACCAATTCCGCCGGTGGGGCTTTTGATTGGAGGATGGCCCGCACATGAAGCCTCAGGTTTTGAAGTCGCTCCGAAGTGAGGAATGCTCGCAGACTTCTTGTATCTAGTTTGGCCCCTATGAACTCTATCACTTGTGTCAGAGCAAGGGAGGATTTGTCCATGTTGATCGTAATGCCTAGTTGGGGAGCTAGCCGGAGAAAGTAATTTCTGGCTGCACAGAGTAGATGCCTTGTTGGGGCGGACAGGAGCCAGTCGTCCAGGTACGGGAAGACCTGCATTCCCTGGAGTCTCAGGTGGGCCTCTATCACTGCTAACACTTTGGTAAACACCCTGGGGGCTGTGGTGAGACCAAAGGTAAGGACCCTGAACTGATGGTGACTGGCTCCCAGCCAGAAGTGGAGAAACCTCCTGGATCGTCTGTCCATTAAAATGTGGTAGTACCCATCCTTGAGGTCTACTGAGCACATCCAGTCGCTCTCCCGCAAGAGGGGGAGAATGGATTGAAGGGTGACCTTCCGGAATTTTTCTTTGGTTACTGATAGGTTCAAGAGTGAAAGGTCGAGAATCGGTCTCAAGTCCCCAGTCTTTTTTGGCACCAGAAAGAACCTGGAGTAAAACCCTAATCCTAGCCGATCTGGGGGGACGGGGACGGGCTGGATAGCCCTTTTTTCTAGCAGCTGCTGAATTTCTGCAGCTGCCACCTCCCTCTGATCGGGTGGTACATCGAGGAGGTTTCTGAGTCTGGGGACATGGTGCAGTGGAATTTTGTAACCTCTGGATATGACACTAAGCACCCAGCGATCTGACGTAATGGGCTCCCAAGCCGCCAGGTGCTTCGAGAAGTGCCCCCCGACTGCCTCCAGAGTGGAGCAGTCGGGCAACCCCTCAGGGCTGCTGCGTGGGTCGATCAGAGAAGGTTTCTCTGGACCCCAAATTTTTCAGGGCCCCTCTGCTTCTATGGCGGCGTCCTCCCTGTCCTCCTCTGCCACGGAAGGACTGGTTGTCTGGAGCAGGATGGGAATGTTGCGATTTCCGGAACCACATCTTCTTCTGTCCCTTTTGGTTCTTGGAGAAGGACCTCTGGGGAGCAGAGAAGCGGACTCTGACGGCAGACAATGTCTTCCCGTCCTTTTCGCTCTGGCAAGTGTCTCGCGAACGGTCCTGCCAAACAAGGCAGAACCATCAAAGGGGGCATTCGCAAAGGATGCCTTAAAGGGTTCCCCGAAGTCACAGTGTCGGAGCCAGGCCTGACATCTCATGACTAGACCCACTCCGCTGGCTCTAGCAGCTCCCTCTGTGGCGTGGGACAAAAGCCGCATAGAGGTATTTGAAACAGATCTTAGAGTGGCCATACGAGTGCAGTACAACTGCTTGTCCTTCGCCGACATGGACTCTGGGGGGGAAGCAGCATATTCTTTGATAAGATCTCGCTGCATCCTGATGACGTGCGCCATGTAGTTCAGGTACCTTAGTGAAGGTCGCTGAACTAATACCCGCTTCCCGAGGCGATCCATCGAGCGGGACTCCTTGCTCGGTGGATGGACCGAGGGGCTCTCCTGAGCTAATTCCCTCTTGGTGGCTGCCGCCATCAACATGGCATCTACGGGGGGACCCTTGCTCCAATGGGACCGGTCTGCAGGGGGACTCAAAATTCTATCCGGGCATTTGGGAACTGGCTCCACAGTGTCCAGCTCCTTCCATGCCCTGGTGATAAGGTCCACCAGAGGGTCAGCCGGAGGGGACACCCAAGAGGTAGATGGGCCTGCTTCGAATGCCTCCAGGAACACGGATTCGTCAGAGGAAGCCTTGGGGGCAGACCACCCCCCCTGATCCTGAGCATTTCCATGATGTCTCCAAAGGAGACATCCTCGGGGGGTGACCTTTGGGAGCCTTCCCCTTCATCCAAGTCAGTGTCCTCTTAAGGACTCGGGGGAGTCCACGTGTCTCCTCTTACATTTATGCTTGCGAGGCACTTCCTCGGGGGGACTGTCCGAGGAGGTCTCACAAGCAATATCCTGTTCCAGTGGAACAACCTGGGACATCGAAGCAGGCTGTCCCTGTGGCCGGGTGATGGAAGCCTGACCCAGCAGAGAAGGAGTACAGGGTGGAGCCGATGGAAGGACCGGGGGTCCGGATGCTCTCAACAGAGCCCTCTCCACTGCATCGAAGGCCGAGGGGTGCCGCTCTCCCTGGGGTCCGAAAGCAGACTCCCACTCGGGTCCGATGAAGGGATCGGAACCAGCGCCGAGGCCATCTGATCCGAAGGACCCATGTGCTCCGACCTGGACGGAGCCTAAGGCACACTGAATCCCTCTGATCCGAAGCTCGGGCCACGGCTCTGAGAGGTCGGATCCGAAGGACCCGACAGACTCGGCAGGGTTGGATCCGAAGTACCCAGTACTGTTGGCTCCGACCCACCCCCGGCTCCAACGCTTCCCGGCTCAGAGCACTCCGAACCCAGGAAGTGGGTCGGAGAAGGAGCTATCGGGGCAAAAAAAAAAAAAAAAAAAAACGTGTCAAGCTCCCCCCAAAGGGGGGGGGGGCAAGAGCACCCCCATCTGCAGCTGGGCCTGGATGAACCTTATCATCCAGTCCAAGTCTGCATCAGAAAGACTAAGTAGATCTCGACGAGGGGAGGAATTACAGTAAAAATTAATAAAATTAACGAAAAGGGGTCCTAAACCACACACACTGTTCAATTAAACCAAACAAATTTCTAATTTGACAAGTTTTGAAGACTTATCTGGTAAGTCGCCAGGAGCTCTAAAATCCAGCTGTCTCTTCTAAGAGCGGCAAACTACATCTGAGGTCAATCATGGTTGGCAGGGGATTATGGTTAACGGGAGGAGCTAGGAGCTCGGATCCATAAGCTGTAAAATTAAGTTGCCGGCTCGGATCCGAAGATTCAATATTTTCTGTTTAAGCAGTCCCATGAAATGCTGTTGATATTTTAGCATATGGAACTGACAGCTTAAAGCCCTGATTGCTAAGGTTGCAGAAGTGTAAATCTTTTTACCCCATCTATCCAGAGCCCTGGAGTCTCTATCAGAAGGGGTAGTATTTTTAGCAGTAGAAGCCTTAATGCCCTTGGGCCCCTGAGAAATGGTTTCAGGGTCCGCAAAAGGATTCTTAAAGGAATTTGTGGGAGTCAGGAACCCTGTAGTACCTGTCTGGTTTGCTAGGGGCTGGAGGCAAGGAATCAGGGGCCATACTGGATTCCGAAAACACATCAACAATATCTAGTACAGGAGGTATAGCCAAAGGCCTATGCTGAGGAAGAAGGAAATCCCCAAGCCTCTTTTTGGATTCAGAGAAATCCTGACTTTCCCAGTGGAAATGCTCCCTTAAGGTATGTAAAGTTTCCCCAAGAGAGAAGTCCTCAGGTGGAGAAGCAGAGGGTATGGAATCCTCTGCATTACAGTCCTCATAAGTAGGTATGGACAAATCCAGATCATTAGAAGAGTCAGAAGAAACAGAGTCCTGTTAAGAAGATTCATAGTCAAATTCAATCCTAGGCCTCATGGAGGTGGGGCGTTGACTACCCATGATTAGAGTAATTAAATCTTCAGCCGTTTTGACAATTTGTTTTTTTTAGGCACATGGGCCTGACCATGTGGCCTGGGCGTCTTGTTTCTTAGACACAGATTGTGATTAGGCCTTAGCACTTAAGTAGGAGTCGTTTTAATATTTAAGTCTGTAGGCCTGAATACACCCTCAGAAGCCGGTGCCTGCTCAGCGGCTCCGGACCCATCCAAGGTAAAGACATCCGCAGGTTCCATATGTGAAGCATCTCGCGGCATACCGGACTCCGAATGGGTCTCAGTAGAGGCCTGTGAATCAGAAGTAGCAGGTATCAGGGGCTGCGAAAGTGCCTCACTGAGTACCGGCGAACTGACGACTGTCTTAGAAGAAGCGTTGTCGGCAGTTTTGGACCTCAACGGCCTGTCTCCGTCTTTTTCTTTACGTTTTTTCGGTATTCCAGTAGTTGGATGGCTAACGGACGTCATTTCTGGATAATTAAACAGAGAACCGAAATACTTTGGAGCAAAAATGTACCGACGATGGATAGTGCGCTAATTAAAGCACAAAACCGCCAGCAAGGTACGTCGTAGTCAGTGCCTAGGCAAGAAATACAGTACAAATGAAAATCTTTATGAGGTACTTGCTTCCCACAAGTAATACAATTAACTTTTACTGACATTGGTAAGGAGCAAGAAAATGTTTCCCCAATGGGGTACTTAGCTTTAAGTTGAAGACTTCGGTTCTGAAACTCGAAAATGAAAATTTCAGGAGTCTGCCAACCGGCACTTGCAAACTGCTTCTGCTTTGGGCACCGCGCGGCAAGAAAAACCGATGTAATGGCGTCGGCTGCATGTTTTATACCCCTGACGACCTGACGTCATGGAAGAAGGACAGCAACCGACGCAGGACCCAAGACTTTGTTAATCAGTCCGACTGAGGGCAACCTGCCAGCAGATTACCCAAATGTAATGACTGCAACAGTGAAACACGATGAACATCTGTACTATTGTTCAGTGTTACAGTCACATTTGTGTAGATTCCCAAAGCTAAGGTTGGGAGGAGGAATTTAAATAGAATGAGGACCAGTTAGAAGGCCCTGCAAGACTGCAGTGGCAAAACCAGCTCTGGATTTACAGAAAATTGGCAAATGATAATGCTTGGTGAAAGTAGATACAGAGCTCCAGGTAGCAGCATCTAGTATGTCCCTAGTATGGACACCCCTGAGAAAGGCTGTAGAGGTAGATGCAGCCCTGGTTGAATGGGGTCTGATGCTCTGTGGGATAGGTTTTCCATGGTGCTTATTAGCAGAAATGAATGCAGTGGCCTATCTATTTTGAAATGGTTTGTTTTGAAATAGCTTTCCCCTCGGTCCCTTCAGCAAATGCCACCAGCAGTTGTTCAGACTTCCTTTGAGGTTTAGTCATGTCCAAGTAGAATCTAAGTTGTCTGTGCACATCTAGAGTGTGCAGTATGTTCCCCTTTGTTCCGTGGGTTAGGAAAGAAGGTAGGCAAATGAATGGACTGATTAAGAGCCACAGTGGATACCACCCACCACCCTGGGCATGAAGGAGGGATTGGTTCCGAGGGTCACCCTAACTGCACGAAAGATGATGAATGGTTCCACTGCCATAAGGGCCTGTAATTCAGATACCCTTCTTGCAGAAGTGATTGCTAAAAGGAAAGCTGTTTTCCAGGAAAGGAATTTTAAATTTGTAGTAGCAGCTGGCTCGAAAGGAGGAAGAATGAGTTTCTCAAACAGAAAGTTAAGATCCCAGGCTGGAGTTGGAGATCCCCTGGGTGGCCTTAAATTTTTGGCCCCTCTGAGGAACTGCTTGAGCAGTGGGTGAAGCTCTGTGCTATAATGAGCTGAAATGGCTGAGGCATGAATTTTGATGGAAAAAAAGGTCAAGCCCTTATGAAGCATCTCAGTCAAGTACTGCAGAATCTGAGGTATATTGGGCACTGCTGCGTTCATTCCCCGAGACTGGTTCCCAGCACAAAACCTTTTCCATTTTGCAGCATTAAGATTTTCTAGTACTAGGCCTCCCCTGCTCTAACATGATATCCATCACTGACTGACAGAGGGATGGTAAAAGAGAGATTAGGTAATTAGCCAGGTTGCTAGGTTCAGGGTTTGCAGCTGAGGGTGCAGAATCTGGTTCTCCTGCCGAGACAGCAGGGAAGGAGTTTGAGGCACATGCCATGGAGCCAAGCGTGACACACTGCGCAAGAGGGGGTGCACCAGTGTTGGCGAGGCCAGTCTGGTGCAATCAGTATCACCCTTGGTTTGTCCTGTTTGATCTTTTGTAGTACTTTAGAGAGGAGGCAGAGGAGGAAAGGCATAAACTGATAGATTTCTCCAGCTGAAGGACAGAGCATCCTCTTTCCAAGCTTGTTTGTGGGGAGAATTTGTCCAATTGGTAGTTCTGGGGAGAGGCAAATAGGTCTCTATTTGGGCTCCCCCCATTTGTTTATCAACATGTTGAAAAGTCTTTTGTTCCAGTTTCCACTCGTGTGTGTCCATTAGATTTCTGATTAGTTCGCCTTCCAGTGTATTTAGTTTTCCTGGCAGAAATTGGGCCTGTAGATGCACTTGGGAGCTCAAGGCTGTGTTCCACAGAGCTATGGCTAATCTGCAGAGGAGGTAGGAATGGGTACCCCCCTGCTTGTTTGTGTACCACAGGACAGTGGTGTTTGTCCGTCCTTACCATTAATTGTCCTGGAAGAATGGGTCCCTTTAAGGCTGTCAGAGCATTCTGTTCAGCTAACATTTCTTTTTGATTGATATGCAGGTGCATTTGACTTAGGTTCCATTTGCCCTGAATGCACTTCCCTGCCATGTGAACCCCCCATGCATAGTCTGATGCGTCTGTTAGAGTTTGGGCAGCAGGGGATAGAGTGAAAGGTAGTCCCTTGTTTTGGTGGCAGGCCTCTGCCCACCAAAGGAATTCTAACCGTAGGCAAGGTATGGTAGGAAACATTGCTTCTAGATCCTGAGAATGTTGACACCATAGGCTTTTTAGATACCATTGTAGTTTCCTCATGTGCAGTCTTGCATAAGGAATTAGTAGAATGCACGAGGCCATGAACCCCAAGGCTTGCACTATTTGCCTTGCAAATAGCAAGGTTTTTGTGACCGCTAGTTTGAATAAGTTGTCAAATGAATGTTTCTCTGACATGAGGAAAGCTATCTGGGAAGTTGTGTTCAAGCTTGCTCCCAGGAATATAATCTGTTGACAGGGTATAAGCTGTGATTTTTTTTTCATTTATGGTGTACCCCAGACAAGTTAACACCTACTGTACAAAGGCCAGATGATTCAAAAGTATGTCCTGGCTTTCTGCCTGAATTAGACAATTGTCCAGGTATGGGTATATTTGAATATTTCTTTGCCTGCAAAATGCAATGACTGGAGCAAGCCACTTTGTGAATACCCTGGGCATAGTATGAGCCAAAGGGCAGTACAGAGAACTGATGATGCATGCAGCCTGGTTTGAAGCATAAGTACCTTCTGCAAGATTTCCTGATTGGGATGTGCAGGTAAGCTTCCTTTAAATCCAGCGTTGCCAACCAGGCATCTTTGCCCATCATGGAAGCAACTGGTGAAGAGTTAGCATCTTGAATTTTGGAATCACCAAAAAAATGTTTAGGATAGGAAGGTCCAGGATAGGGCACCATGAGTTGTCTTTTCTGGGTACCAGGAAAAGTATTGAGCAGAAACCTTGTCCCTTTTCCACTTCTGGTACAGCCTGAATAGCCTCTAATCTTGCGAGAGAATATACTTGCTTTTGAGCTTCTGCCAACTGATATGGGGGTAGACTTGGCCAACCGTTTGGGGTTGGTAACTTGTGGAAGTGAAATCTGTATCCTTGGGAAACTATGTTTAAACCTCATTTGTCCTGGATAATGAGTTCCCAGTTTTTTGCTTGCAGAGCAATCTTTCCCCCTAAAGGTGCAGTCAGTTGAGAAGTGCTTGGAAGTTGTAAAGTTAAGTCACTGAGACAGCTTACCATAGGGGGAGTCTTACTACTCCCCAATTTGGAAGTGGGAGCCCCCCACTGCTTAGTCCTGCGCATACCCTGGGACTGAAGCCTGGTGGGTTTGAACTGAGAAGGCCTGGAAGAGGCAAGAAAGGACCAATTTTTTTGAGAGTCAATGCCTGCTGAATCTTGGAGGCTGCACTTATAAGAAATCTTTAACAGTTTACAAAGATTTAGCTTTTTCCTCCATCTTTTTAAGAACAACTTCTGCTTTGTTGCCAAACAGGCAGTTAAGGGGAGCATCCAGCAATTTAGTTTGAACATGATCTGGCAAAGATTGCTCCTTAAGCCAAGCATGCCTTCTAAGTACAGACCCAGTGACAGCAGCCCTACAAGATATCTCTAGTGAATCAAAACACAGTGCAAAGTATGTTTTCCAACCTGTTCAGCAGAATACATTAAATCCTGTAAACCCTTATTTTCAGCACAATCAGGAATCAACATCATTTTCTGTTTAAGCAATCTAACAATATGCTGCCGATACTTGAACATATGAAACTGGCAATTTAAGGCCCTGATGACCAAGGTTGCAGAGGTGTATACCTTCTTACCTCATCTATTCAGGGCCCAGGAATCTCTATCAGAGGGGGTAGGATTTTTGGCAATAGTAGCCTTAATGGCCTAGGGTCCCTGTGAAATTGTCTCAGGATCCACAGTAGAATTTTTAAAAAGAAACTTGAGAATCAGGAACCCTGGAATCTCTATCAGGTTTTCTGGGAGCAGGAGGTAGAGTTAGGGGCCAAATTAGACTCTGAAAAGGCATCATCAAGAATGTCCAGTACAGGAGGGATAGCTAAAGACCTGTGTTGGGGCAGGAGTAAGAAATCTCTAAGCCTCTTTTTAGAATCAGAATAATCCTGGCTTTCCCAGTGAAAATGCTCCCTAAAAGTATGCAAGGTTTCACCAAAGAAAAATTGTCTGGGGGAGAAGAGAAGGGGAGAGAGTCTTCTGCATCAGAATCCTCATTGGTGGATAAGGGTAAATCCTGGTCATCAGAGAAGACAGAAATTTCAGTATCCTGGTCTGAAGTATAAGCAAATTCAGTCCTAGGTCTCTTAGAGGGGGAAGGTTGGCTTCCCCTGATTAAAGTAATAAAATCTTCAGCCATGTTTTTTTAGGCACAGAGGCCTGAACATGTGGTCTGGTCGTTTTCCTAGGCACGGTTCGAGTTTTAGGCCTTGAAAAAGAAAATGGTGTCGGTTTAATATGCAAGTCAGTAGGCCTGAATACACCTTCAGAAGCCGGTGCCTGCACAGCGGCTCCGGACCCAGTCCAAGGTAGAGACATCCACAGATTCCACAGTTGAAGCATCTTGCGGCGTTCCAGACTCCGAATGGGTCTCAGTAGAGGCCTGCGAATCTGAAGTAGCAGGTATCAGGGGCTGCGAAAGCACCTCACTGAGTAGCGGCGAACTAGCGACTAGCTTAGGAGAAGCGCTGTCAGCAGCTTTGGACCCAGGCGGCCTGTCTCTGTCCTTATCTTTGCTTTTTTTCTGAATGTCGGTAATCTGGTGGCTTACCGAAGACATATCTGGATTATTGAACAGAGTACCAAAATATTTAGAAGCGAAAATATACAGACGACAAATAGTTCATGGTTTAAATAAGGCACAAAACTGACAGTGAGGTACGTTGTGGTCAGGGTCTACGCAAGGAATACAGTACGAATGAAAATCTTTGAGGTATTTGCTTTCCACAAGAAATACAATTATTTACTTTTACTGACATTAGTTTAGAGAAAGAAAAAGTTTCCCTAACGGGGAACCTAGCTTTAATTGAAGACTTCGGCTCCGAAACTCAAAAATGAAAATTTCAGGAGTCGGCCGACCGGCACTTGCGAACTGCTTCTGCTTCGGGCACCGCATGGCAAGAAAGACTGATGCAATGGTGTCGGCTGCATGCTTTATATCCCTGACTACCTGACGTCATGGAAGATGAGACAGTAACCGACACAGGACCCAAGCCTTTGTTAGTCAGGCCGACTGAAGGCTACTGCAAGCAGATAATCCAAATGTGAAGACTATAACAGTGAAACACGAAGAACATCAGTAAGACTGGAATTAACCAAGAGCTTAGCAGCAGAGGAGTCAACTAAGGCCTTTTACTAGATCAGGTTTGGGACACTGTATAAAAATTTAAAAGACAGAAGAACGTTATACAGCCTCTATAACTTTTTAGGAACAGCTGGTGGACTATCACAAAAATTCAAGCAGTAAGACATCCTCTAAAGCAGAGGAGACAGGAGGAATGGGTGTAGGCTCTGAAAACTCCCTTCTACAACAGGTCATAGTATTTACTAAGGAATTAAGAAATATCGGTGTTCTCTCACCGAAAACACTGGCACATTCTAGCTGTGACATCTGCCTATATCCCACTGGACTGCTAATAATTAAATGACGTCCCTTACTATCCTGGGTCAGTAAATAAGGAGCTTTAAAATCACTACTGACTCCAATATGAGACTGACACTAACAGAAGTAATATTTCATGTTTCCCCCTAAAAGCAAAAAAGGAGCGCACACTTTCTGGGACTGAACTATATACGTCTGTCCACCCAAATGTATTTTCTTACTACACACTTCAAAGCAAAGTGTCCCAGTTTAAGACCTCTGATACACACTCACTCAAAATCTCACACATCCAAACACTTCTGAGAAAGCCTGACAGATTTCCAACTGTCTCTTTCCCTAAATAAATACAGAAACTCTGCCAAACAGAGGGTCTTCATACCCTTCAAAAGGGGTGTACAATTATGAAAATTATCAAAATAAATGATAGCTATGACCAGAACAGCCAGGCCTCGGGGAGTATCAAACAGGTAGAAATGCACACTAATCTCTAAAGAAATACTGTCCCTGATCTACTCTAAGACATAACAGCAAGGCCAAGGCAAACAAAGTTTCTTTGGTAAGTTCTCTTTCCTTGATATCTGCTGACTGTTCAGTACTTGACAAACTGCTGTCTCTCAACTGCCTAATCTTAGCAACTAGGAACATTCCAATGACATCACTCACTGTTCAGCTGATTTTCCACAGCTTGCACTTTATAAAGTCCCTCTCAAAATATGCACAGTTTGAACCATCAAAGCAGTGACAGATTCTTCAAACATTTGTTTTTAAAAAGTAACACAATATTTTAAAACTTATTTACATTTTCACAATTAGGCATGCTGGCATACAATACAAGTTAATCTAAGAATATTCCACACAAAACAAACAAAAGCCACCAGATGAATATTCTGCTCAAGAATACAAACAATCCAGTTAACATTCACAGAGCAGAACAAGATGATGGCTACAAAATCAAACAATCCAGCTAACATTCACGGAGCAGAACAAGATGATGGCAACAAAATCATAAAGTATGCAAACAATTTTATTTAATCAAACACATACACGTAAGCGTTTTCACAGTTGCTCTTACTGCTTCATCAAATGTATTTTATGACTTTGTAGCCATCGTCTTGTTCTTCTCAGTTGAGGTTTGCTGGAATAATTTAAGAATGGACACAAATCTCTTGCTAGACATGCTAACATATATGAGTGTGTTTTCAGTTACTTCACACTAGCAATAGTCTCAAGCAAAAGAGAAACCCCACAGGGAGATAAAGCGAGCTCTCCTCAAAGTCAGAAATCTGAGGAGAAAACCCTGTACTTGGTTCCTTCATGTTCCTGTACACATTTAGAATCTTAATTTTTTTCAGGAAAATATGAATCCCTCTATTTTTTGGGGGGAGGGGACCTTCTAAGAAAGGTCAACAGCCTGAATTAAACCCCAAGCCAGACCCTGTAAATTACTCCCGTCTGAAGAAATGTGAGGATGTGATACAGGCTTACTTTTCTGTTTTTTGACAGAAAATAAAATGGGACCAACAGTGTTACTGAAGGCAGCAGCAGCTTCCTTAGGGGTGGGTATTGCATTCTAACCAAACAGGGAAGTCTTCCCTGTGCCTTCTCCCAGGATAGAGAGTGGCTTTCTTTGCCCACTGAAGGGACCCAGACAGCTGCAGAAGACGTGGCCAACTCCTGGTCCATAGTAGCTATAATTGCTACACCAGATGGATCCAGGGAAAAAGAAGAGTGGTCTGTGGAACAAGCTTTGGCCACAGCAGAGTCACCCACCTGTGGCTGAGGCAAACTGCTAGCCTGCTGTTGAGGCAAAGGTTGCTTGCTTAACCTTTACTGTGTGTGTCTTGAAGACAGAGCAGTAGATTTGTTTCATCGTGTGAAGATGTGAGGTAGTGCCAGCATATCTAACTGCAGTTTTGTAAAGAACTGTACATGTCATTTGAATATCAAAGTGATTTGTACAGATGCTGGTGTTAAAAACTTAACAGTGGGTCCTGCTGGATAGAAAAGTACACATGTATGTCGCACACTATTTTTGTAAATGAAATGTATACATTAATTAAAAAAAATGCTGGAAGGGAAGGGGTTAAGCTCAGCCTAGCTAATCTTAAGAAAAATAGCCTGAAATTAAATTACTTTGTTTACGCCACAGAGTTCATCTCACAGGTCTGAATGCACCAGCGATGCAATGTCTATGAAAAGCCTGGGCTGGGATCCTGCTCTGCTGTCCTAAGTGGTAAACTAACTGCTACACTGGAGTGCCATAGAACAGCTTGTTAGTTTCTGCAGGAAGGGTGGAATTGTTTTACAGTTTCCAGATGCTGTAATAAACCTTAGCTAAAGTTGTGTGTGTGTACTGTGACATCAGTGGCACATCCTGGCTCAGTTTCTAGTGAGAGGGTAGTGTGTGAACCACAGAGAGGGGACCGGATATGTTGTTGTTCTGTAGCCAGCACTTTAACTGCATTTGAATACTACAAAGAGATGTGATGTGAGGGGTGCACTCTGTTTTTGGACCCAAGACACTCATCTACTTAGATCTTGCCTTGCTTTAGTAAGTAAGTATGCAACAGTACTTCTTCAGTCAGTTAAATAAAATAGAGACTAGCTAAAAGTTGTTTTTTCTGCATCTGTCAGAATATGTGTTTTTTTATATTTCCTGTGACTGAAATTAAAAGGTTATGTACTACCTGTGTTGTTCATTTTCATTCTTCCTCACTGATGGGTTAGAAAATCTGACCCTCTGATCAGATTTGGCCACATTTGTCAGACTTGGATCGGATTCTCAAAATCCTCCCTGTACCCACAATGCTCTACACCATCCCCTAGTCCTCAGATCAGGTTTGCTGCCTTACTGTTCAGTGGATAATGCAGACAGGATAGACTGATGAACTGAGGCTCAAACCTAGAATAGGAGTGTTCCATAGTCTTCCGTAGATCCTTCTAGGAGTGACCAGGCCAGGGGGTGGCTGGGAAGGAAGAATGAAAATGGACAACACAGATGCCAAGTTACTGCAAGTACACAACTTAAATCTGATGTTGCTGATGGGTCAAAGTCCCAGCTACGAGATTCTTGGGCAGGCCCTCAAGGAAGGACATACCGGAGCACTGTCAAGCTAAAGGAAGCCCCACTTCTAGAGACAATGTCCAATATGTAATGGGTAAAAAAGGTATGACTCTTTGAATAAGTGGCTGCAGAACAAATATCAATTGACATTCTTGAGGAAAAAGCACATGATGTAGCCATAAATCTGGTAGAATAGGTTATGGGAGGGCAAGGCAATTCCAAACCTTTTTGGGAATAAATCAATGAAATGCAGTCAGTAATCCATTTAGCCAGGGTAACTTCGGCAAGTGCTCGACCTACATAGTTGGGTGAAAAGGATACAAATAGCTTGTCAGATTTCCTGTACTGCTTTGTTCTGTAAAGATAAAAATGCAATTGTCTATGAACATCAAGATGGAGAATACATTCTCCTTTAATTGCAAAGCTTGGAAAAACCAGCAATTGAATGGCTTGATTAATGTTAATTTCCGTGGCCACTTCAGCCATAAAAGAAGGATTAGTACGTACAGAAACCCAGTTCTTAAGAAAACAATTTAAGGAGGTCTAGCTGATAAGGCTTGAAGTTAAGAAATTCTTCTTGCTGAAGTGATATCCACCAGAAAGTCTGTTTTGAAAGAAGAAAAAAAAAAAAAAAAGAAATTTCATATAGAATAGTTGTGCAAGACCTTATCATAACCACAGATGTGCTTCTCTTCTATGTTGCAGTATTCATAACAGTAGGGAGTAGCTGCCTGCAGCACCACCGTCTGGCCAGTATACCAAAGTTGGTCTTGGAGGGTACGTGTGACTTCAGCTACAAGGGTCATAGACAGTGGGTATAAAGGTCACGTCTGCATGTACCCTACTCAGAATAGTTTTTCCTGCATACACTAGTGCCCCTGAGGTTTTTCAGGTGGGTCCGGAGACCCTTAGACTTACATGCCTGCTAGAGCCAGGGCAGTAATAAGGCTATGGAGGTAGAGACTTAGGGAAGAAGATGGCCACAGGTGTTCATAAAATACCTGCTATAGCAGAAGCAAGCAACAGGGGGTAGGAGGTTGGGGACTGAATACTGCAACACAGAAGAGAAGGATATCTACGGTTATGGTAAGGTCTTACACAACTATTCTGCGCCTTCTACTCTGATGTTGCAGTACTCATAATAGTAGGGAGAGTACCAGAGCTTTAAGTATGATCCTAGGAGGAGGAAGGGTTTCAGTGGTCCAGGAGACCCTGTAGGATACTTCTGGCAAAACCGGCTCTAGCACAGGATGCCATATCCAGCTTGTAGTGTTTGGTGAAGGTGTGCACTGAGGTCCAAGTGGCTGCCTCTAAAATAGAAGGGGAATCAATGCCTTTGAAAAAGGTAGAAACAGCAGCAGCTGCTCTGGTGGAATGTGGTTTGATACTACCTTGCAAGGTTTTTCCATGGTGGGAGTAGCCGGAGGAGATGGACTTTTAGATCCATGAGGTAATGGTTTGCTTAGATACAGCTTTCCCTAGTGCTCTGGGATGGAAAGAAACGAGTAACTGTTCTGATTTCCTGATGTCTTTGGTTTTGTCTAGGTAATATCTTGGTTGTCTGTGCACATCCAGAGAGTGAAGGGTCCTCTCTGAAGCATTTTGAGGATGGGGTAGAAGACAGGTACGTTAATGGTTTGATTCAACGAAAGTTCATTAACTACCTTGGGCGTGAAGGAGGGGTTGGTTCTGAGCGCCACTCTGTCCCTGTGAAAAAGTAGGTTGGGGATGTGGCCATCAGGGCTTGGATCTCCGAAACCCTCCTGGCAGATGTGAAGGAAACTAGCAGAACTGTTTTGAATGTACAAAATTTCAGAGAAGCAGAATGTGCTGGTTCAAAAGGAGCTAGTGTTAGCTTTTCTAATACAAAGTTTGGATCCCATGGAGGAGGGATGGGTTTCTGCAGGGGTTTGATGTGGAGGATTCCTCTTAAAAAGAGTTTGACTTCCAGTCTGGAAACCAGGGGAGATTAAATGGGCAGACAGGCAGCGATGGCAGACAAGTGGACTTGAGGAATATGTCAGTCCTGTTTGTAGTAGCTCACATAAGTAGGACAACACCCTAGGGATGGAGGAAGTGAGGGGGTCCTGTTTGTTCCTATGACACCAATTGGAGAATCTGAGCCATTTAGCCACATAAAGTTCTGCAGGAGGCCAGAAAACCCAGCACTAGAGAAATTAAGTACATCCTTGGAGTAAAGGTGTCTCTAAGGGATCAGGATTCTATCACCCATAAGTTCAGTTTTAGATTGTTCACCTGCGGGTGTAGCAGAGACCCCTTGCTCTGTGTGAGCAGGTCTATCCGATGGGGTAACTTGTGGTGACTGCCCTCTGCTACAGAAAAAAAAGAAGGAGGGGAAACCAGTGCTGTCTTGGCCAAAGGGGGTCACCAGTAGGATTTTTGGCTTGTCCCTCTAAATTTTCAAGATGACTTTCTGGATCAGAGTGAAAGGGGGGAAGGCATACAGGAACAACCCCCCCCTCACAAAAAGGAGGGGGAGTCCACTTTCCACGCTTGCGGGTGTGGGTTCCTTGTGCAGACATTAGGCATCTGCCTGTTGTCTGGGGAGGCAAAGATGTCTGCTTGTGGAATACCCCACCAGTGTATCAGGTCTAGGAAAACCTCCCTCTGTAGCATCCATTAGTGAGAGGGGGCTGTGATTCTGCCAAGTGCGTCTGCCTTCACATTCTGTTGAGAGGAGATATACATGGCCAACAGGAGTACTCTGAGGGAGTCTGCTAGATTCTAAATCTGAATGACCAGTCTGCATTGAGATTATGACCTGGTCACTCCTGTTTATGTACCACAGAAAGTACAGTTTTGTACCTACCATAAATGTAGATGTCCGATAGGTATGCATCTGCAGTCATCACATATGGGTTGTCCTGCCTCAGGCAGCCCTTCGGTCGGCCGGATTCCAAAGTCTGGGTCCGGCGTCGGCTGATGTCACCCTTTCCCCGACGTCACAACGCCTGGGGTATAAAAGCATCAGCCGACGCCATCTTACTCAGTTTTTCTTGCCCCAGATGCCAGGTGCCCTCTAGGAAGGCTAAATTTGGAAAAATGCAATAAAAAATCCAAACATTTGCAAAAAAATATATATATGTATATGTATGTATATATATATATATATATATATATATATATATATATATATATATAAAACAAATACACCATAATAGATCCCCCAGCTAGCTAATAGAGAGGTGAGCACCCTAGGAGTACCACAGAGGGGAAGGAGGGAGGGTAAACCTGACTGCAGATGCATACCTATCGGACATCTACATTTATGGTAGGTACAAAACTGTACTATGCCGGAAGCCCTGGGCCCGCTTCCGTTTGGCATCTACTACTTGGAAATAAAGGCTAAAGTTCAAGGCCTGTGGCTCACCAAGTTTGCAGATGGCTGTAAATTGGGAGCCATAATAGACCCCCCCCCCCCCCGACACAAACATCTTACATGTGGGTTTAATAAGACAAATGACTGGTGCCAAAGCCATGACCTAACACTCAAGGCCAAAAAAATATAACGCCTTTTGGGGAAATCAATGCAAATTAAGTTACTCCATCGATAAAACATCCCTAAACGTTGACTCAGTAGCAAGGGATCTGGGAATATATGTAGACCGCAATCTGGCCTTTGACCAACATGTACTCAAAATAAGAAAATCATTTTATGTTACCCAATTGATAGGCAAGGGTATGGCATCCATATCCAAGGAAATTAAAGTAGTGCTCTACTCAGCCCTTATCAGACCCATCATTGAATACAATGCCCCCTTTGGCATTTATTAAACCAGACACTTGCAACAGCTGGAATACCCACAAAGGTTTCTCACCAAAAGAGTTCAGGGCATGAATACCAGTCCTTCACTGATCTAAAGGCTGTATTCAGTCTTCTGCAGACTACTTAGGGGGCATCTTTACCTGGCTTATATGGCTATCTCAGACCCGGCTTCAATGGACCTGCTGCACATGCATAAAAATGGCACCAGGAACACTGGATCAGGAAGTCGCTTGTGACATTAAAAAAACATGCTAGAGACAGACGTGTCCCCCAAAGGATCCCTGCACTATGGAACAGGCTCCCCATCCACGTAAGAGTGTTCACTCCTGACACTATTCAGATGAAACGTGACAAATAGATGGGGAAATCATACGCTTAACCCCGGTTTGACCTCCATGTTCCTTATGGACTTCTGCCAACACCCCAACAAATCCTTAGCTACCTGCCTAATACCATGTCCCCTACCATGCTACTTGGGACTCTAATGGTTTGGGTGTGTGGCTAGGCTTAAGGGCCCAGTGGTCATTAGACTAGTAATGATCTATGAAACTATTTAACCAATCTTACTACTAACAGGAAAAGTGAACAAACTTGTTGCATTACAACTGAACCCAGTTTATGGGAAGGCACTGGTCTCTTCAAATAAGCAGTATCCCATTTCTAATGCACACAGGTCATTAGCAAGGAAGACCACCACAACAAAACAAGAATTTTTTTTCAGTTAAAAACTTGTTTCAATTATGCCTCAAATACACTTTTACAATACTGTAATGCAATATACACAAACCTAGAACTGGTAGCGGTACAGTAATAAGGTTAATGATCCCCCTTCCACAGTTGCCTAAATATATTTAGCAGAAGCCTAACCAATTCACAATTATCCATAAAAAATATAAAACTAATACATTTTAGCTTACAACTTTAGGTCTCAATAACAAACAGTAGCAGTGATTCACAGGATTATCATCAACAGTGATTCACCCCTCCAAGTCAGTTCAACCTACATACAGCTAAGAGAAAAGGAAAGCTATTACTTCCACAATTTTTTAAACCTTTGATCAAAAGTCCAAATTCAAGTTTAAGTTTTGTTAGAAAAGCAACACAAATAGGAGCTGTGAATTTTCATATAAAACTTTGTAGCAAGCATTGAAAAGTAAACTACCTACATGGTGTAAAAAAAAAAAAAAGATTTAACTTCAGTTTTTAGATACAAAATGTAAATAGAAACTTGGAACTCTGGGTAGCACTTACCTGAAGAGAAAACAAAACCCGCAACTGTTTACTACTTTTAAGGGGCAATGGTGTTAACTATGAAGCGAAATACTAGGTACAGTGTCTTAAAGCTACTGCTAGCACCTTAAGCGACCATCACTTCAGTATTCACACAAAATAAGAACTGTAAATATGAAACCACTTAGTTTCTGTTACAAAAAACAGATTACTAAATTCTGGGACAAAAAACGGATCACTAAATTAAGGAACACAACACTTATGCATAACAGGGTTTCAGATAGAGAGAGTTCAACTGCATTTTTCATCCTTGCTGTTTTGTGAATGAAATTCTGAAAATATTTGGATATAAAAAAGTAATAAAAGTAATGCAGTTCATTCATAATTTTAAATAAAAGAATGGTTTCTCTTTCAAAAATTATATATTTAAGCTCTAGCCCTGGACCTTTATCAATGCACTTTAAATTCTCAGCCACTGATCTCTGTCTGCAGCTCAATCTCCATCCAGAAAGTAAATGCTGAAAAGTTTCATGAATGTGGTTTCTGTTAAATATGTTTAAAAAATATATAATGATAGGTATCCTTCGACCCCTAAGGATCATGGGTTTGCAGCCACGTTGGACTGGAATTCAAACAGTGCCTTCTGCGGCTGTCCAATCCTGGAGTGGCATTCTGAGCGGCGGTGGGCAGATGTCAGTCTGTTACTGTGAGCACGGATCTTCCAGAGGACACATCCTCCACTCTCCTTGCCAATGTCACTTCATACATGGCGAGAGCTTCCTTCACATCGCATATCCAGGTATAAATTGGATGCGATGAAAGAATGCCAGGTGTTCACACTGGTGAAGTGTGTGTGGAGGTCATGCTTGCACATGTCCTTGTAGCATAATCTGGGTAGCCTTTCAGCCTCTTTCCAGACTCCAGTTCTCCAAAAAAGTATTTCTGTATTCGGCAATTTGTCATGCGAGAGACATGACCCAACCAGCACATAGACCTCTGTTTCAGAAGGGTGAACATGGAGGTGGTACCTGCACTCCCAAGCACTATGCTGTTGTCGATCTTGTCCTACCAGGACATGCCAGGCATGTGGCTAAGGTAACATATAGGGAATGTGTTGAACTTAAAGTCCACAGTTCATTGGCATACAGTAATGTGCTCAAAACACAGGCTGCATAAACCTGCACCTTGGTGTGCACAGTGAGCTTATTATCCCATACTCTGTCAACCTGGAAAATATTGTGGCTGCTTTTCCAATGCACCTGTTCATATTACCATCAAGCAACAAGCTGTCCAAGATCGTAGAGCCTAAATATATGATCTCATGGACAACCTCGAGCTCATGGGTTGCCCCCACATTTTGGCCCATCACCTGGGTCTTAAGGCCGATTGTGAAGCCAAATTCCATACAAGCACCTGCAAAACAAGTCAAGAATGACCGAAGCTCCTGCTGAATGTGAGCAGCAATAGCTGGGTCATCAGCAAACAGGTACACCTTTAGACGGCTCTTAACCACCCTGATCATCTATCTAAGCCTCGACAGTCTGAAGAGGTTGCCATACATTCTGGTTTGGAGAAAATAACATCTGTAGCAGTCCCGAAAGCAAGTTTCAATAGAACTGGAAAGAAGATACAAAACAATATTGGATCCAGTACACACCCCCCTGCATCACTTCACTGAGTATCTCAAAAGGTCTGCATGTGGATCTGTC
The DNA here is from genome assembly GCF_019279795.1 of Protopterus annectens. Lineage (NCBI taxonomy): Eukaryota > Metazoa > Chordata > Ceratodontiformes > Protopteridae > Protopterus > Protopterus annectens. Next base: position 1,478,629,024 of record NC_056743.1, on the reverse strand, counting down.
GTAAACAATGGTCCCCTTCACGCAAGGCCCTGACAATGATAAGCAATGGTGGGGGACAGTCAATCTTTCCCAGCATCAGGAACGGACCTTTCTTACTGATGAAGTTGGATGTCTTGGTCAGAATAATGAAGGCAATATGCAGAGGTTTGTTTTGCTCCGTCATTTTCTTGTAGCCGCCTAACAGAGAAAACCATACCTGTGGTGGACTGTTCAGCTCTGAACTCGCACAGACTCTGGGCAAACTCTCTCTGCAAGAAAGTGGAGCCTCTTCAGGACAACACATGTAAATAGCTTCTCCACTGTACCAAGAGAGATCCTGCAACAGCTGTTATAAATTACTTTTGTCATCAACGTTCTTACTGACAGTTAACTATGTTAGCATCCTTCATCTTGCGGTACATTGCCTTCTCTCCGGCATTTGCAAAGTACTGCATGCAGCTCTGAGATTAGGGTAATGCTGGCATATTTAAGACTTTCTGTGGGATTACCATCTATCCTGGGGCCTTTTCCAGAAGAAAGTGCTTTTAGCATGTCGTTTACTTCCTGAAAGGTGGACTCCGCATCAAATGCATTCATAGTTGGCAGAGGCTCAATGGGATTCAGGGCTCTCTCAGTAACTATGATCTCATTGGCAAAAATTACATATGCATTATTTATACATGCATTTATATTTACACACCCACACAAATATATACTCGTATCACATAAATGAAATTAACTGTGCTGCATGGGCTGGATTAAACATATTTTTAGACAAACCTGCAAAGCACATATTGAAAGTGTTAACAGACATATCTTGTCAATGGACTGGAAAACATGATTCATGCATTATATTAGCAAAATGGTAATTACTAATAAGTAGCAATTAAGTGCACCAAGTGTAACAGTCACTCAGGCATGAGAAGAAATGTGAAATGTGTAAGAATTGCCCAGAACACATGTATATTACTGGTCTACATCTAGTTAGGAAGTATGCTGGCTTAAACAGCACAATTTAAATAAAATCGGTATTCTTGTATTATACCCTGGAGCACAAGTTAATGGAAACTCACATGGTTGATCTGGGTGTACAAAGTTTATAAACAGTTTATGCATTAGCTCAGCAATATCAGCTAATGCAACTAGGGAAAGATGCACATTTACCTATGAGTGCAACTCCCAGAATTCAGAAAGCAAACAGTTTGCATGTTCACTGAGGCAACCACAACACTAGACATGCCAGTCAATGACTATGTCTGATCAAGTCCAAAGTCAACGCACAAGCAGATCAGAACTACAAAAATGGCAGATGTCCACAGGAGAAAAACAAAATGTGCCTGTTACATCTCCTCACTGCAGGCGCGTGCACAAAAATTTCACCACAAACCACGAGTACATCATTCACAATTACTATAGAAAACTGAGATCAAGGCCCCCAATGTCTTACTCATTGAAAGTACCAGAAAATAGAAAGCAAACAAAACATCTAATAATTATGTTACACCCAATGAAGAACTAGTCTTCTCTGACAATTCAGATACTGAAAAATGTTATCAGCAATGTGGAGATCTTCAGATAAAAATTTAATGACAAGAGCTATTTAGTGAAGCTTTACTTTCTATTTAGATGCTGCTACTGGTAGCGGTTTGAAGTTAAATCAGAACATCAACCACTACACTGGTTAAAATGGTCTCCAGGAACTATCCAGATTAAATAATAGCACAGTGTTGAGGTACAAATTGAAATTATATTTTCATTAGGTTTAATACATGCATTATCTCCTCAGACCAATATTAATTTTGTATATCTAGTTTTAATTCTGATAAAAATCAAAACACATCTAAAAATAAAGCCCCTACGCTATGAAAAAAAAAAAAAAAAAAAAAAAAAAAACTATTCCACTACAGAAAAAGGGCCATCCATACAGATATTTCAAAACTATATAGACAAAACAGCACTTTAAACTCCCTTGTCAAAAAAATTAGGAAATCGTGTTTTTATTTTACATTTGTTAACCGGGAAAGTCCGACTGGACACACATCCATTTTCAGCGGAGGCCCGGGGAGAAAAGCTCCAATAGCATGTCAAAGAAATTACACAAGAATATCTTACAGAGATACAAGTTCCATAGAAACAAATTATGTACAGATTAACAATTCCTTTAGTAAAGTCAGCATACAGCATTCTAGTAGTAGGGTTTATATACAATATAAAAAAATAAAGAAACATTTTTTTGTCTTTCTAAATTATGAGTACTCTCAATATTTTGTTACACAAATAACTAGTGATTATTAAGCTTTATAATGAAAGGAATTAGGGGACCTTTAGTAGAATCAATGAACATGGCATTGGTGCAAATTAACCTGGGGAGTAGCATGAACAAAGCCAATTGTTTGAGAAGTGGGTTCTCAGGAGTTTCTTAAATTGAATAGTGAGGGTATTGGAGGTTATTTGGCTAGGCTGTGAGTTTCAGATTTTGGCAACAGTGCAGGCAGAGAGAGACTTGCCAGCATCATTGTTGTGTCTGACAACGCTCATTAGGTTCTGAGAACTACATCATAAGGCTCTGGTAGGGATGTGGGGGTCAATAATATTTTGAAGTGCAGGGTTTTTTTTCTGGAAGGTAGAAGAGATTATGCGCTATTGTGAGTTGCTAGGCAACTTAACTAAGATGACCAGCTTCCATTCTCAAAGCACAAATAATGATGTAATTTTTGTTAACTGTCAAGACCGACAGACATGCTAAAAATCCTAGTCAAAGGCATCCTCCTAGATTTATCAAAAGCTCCCGTTAATGTGTCCCACCAGAAACTTTCACATAAACTCTCAACCTTAGGGATCAGAGCACAAGCAGTGAAATGGAAAACAATTTCTCCACCTTCTTGCCAGTTTAGTACTAGCGTCCCACAAGGATCTATACTAGGACCCATACTTTTCAATGTATTCATCAAGGATCTCTACACTGCTGCAAGAAATGCTACCATAATTCAATACACTTATAATAAGACCCAAATCTCTCTCTAAACTTCACAACCTTATGCAACAATCTTCTTACCGATTGAAGCAACAATGTTTCAAAGGACTTCTAAACCATAAAAAGCTAAATTACTGGATTTTTACTCTACAACACATCTCTAGCAAAACTACAGTCTCCATAATAGAACAAGTAAACCACACAAAATGACTAGATGTCAATCACAGATCAGCTGAAATTTGATCACCACACATCATGTGGTTTAAAATAAAACAGACATATTATACACAGTAAAAACCTCTTTCACTAACAGACAAAAGACCTACAGCCTCTTTCTACTTTACTGCCATCTCCCCTGCTGTACCAATCTTCTGGTACGCTGTACCAATCTTCAAGCCTTGCAACTGTCCAAATTTGAGCATGATTATAACAGAAGCCAAATTTGCAGTAAACTGTAACAGAACACATCACTGCTTAGCCTTCAGAGAATTAATCTGATTAGAATTACCACATCACGTTTCTCAGTAACTACAGTACACACATTTCTCTAAACAGACAAATGCTCATCCCTTAACGCTACTCACAACAGAATTTCACCCTCTACAACACCAGTCACTATATCCAAATAACCTAACTTTTTTTTTTTTTTTTTAAATAAACCAAGTCAAACAAATTCGCTAAACAAAAAAGAAAATAAACTACAGACACACACTCACAAATAAATGTACCATGTATGCACTGCATACTTTACTGTTTTTGCAATTTGGCTCTAGGAAAGGATGAGGCAGTGGAAGACTCACTTCACATTTAATGCACACTCACTGTCAAATCATATCCAATGGCACTAAAAAAATAGAATCGAAAGAAACTCAGAAATATAACTAATAATAATAAATACAATTATTAGAGTGACTCACTATTCTGTTATTTCCAGGGCATAGAACAAACTTCTAAACCACACCAGGCTTTTAAAACCTGTAACAATTCAAACCTGCCCTAAAATAACATCTGGCATCTATAAACTACGCAATTGTACCATATCTAATTTTGTTCACTATGGATACTGGACAAGGGCATTAAAATAGAATTTTTGGTTATACTCACAATATCTTGAAAATGTATACTTTCCTTAATCCGATACGTTTTGTAAATAAACTGTTTGCTTTGAAATACTTGTAAATAGTGTTGGTTGACAGATTTTCTTTCCAACTGTCAAAAGGGTATTTCTAACCTTGTTTTGGAGCTTTTCTCCCCGGCCCTCTATTAAAAGTGGGCATTTCTGCTCCTATACAGACTTTCCTGATAAACATAAGCAATAAAATAATGCAGCTTTTGGTGAAAGAAGCATATACACAGAGATTAGAGCAACACACTTTTTAAGCAAATTGGAATTTTAGAACATTTTATTTATTCACAGACGAAATGTTTTTGATGAATAAACTACATACAAGGACCAAACATCATATAAGGTTACAAAAGTTTTGCAATTCTGCACAAGACAGTGTCCAACAACTATATATCATCTTCAATGATGCATCAAAATAAGTAATTCACATAACAAAATGTCTGTTTTACATTTTACAAGAGGCACCTCAACTATAAAACCTTTGCAAGTCTGGTAACAGGTTGTAACACAGAGGTGATGTGAAAATCAATTCTGGAAAAGTAAAATGACAGCAACGATCAATTCACCTTTCTTTTCTCTGTTTTTTCTCTGTTTATAGGTACTATAGTACACTGCACATGTACTTATATTTTTACATAATTGTAAGTGCGCTGATAATTGCTACCAATGCTGTTAGATTAGAATCAGACATTACAGCCTAGGAAAAGAAAATGTACTTGGATTATTGTACTTTATTTACTGTCACAGATATAACAACTCATCTGGACTTCACCATTACAGTCCAGACATTTTGGGCCCAAGTAGATCTCATTCAAAAGCATAACATCTGATCAATACAACACGTGAAATACATGTACTACAATCTAAGTGTGTACCTACATGTATACACAGATACACAGTTTGTGTGTATATGTATATATATATATATATATATATATATATATATATATATATATATTACACACACATCTATATATATATATACATATATACACACACACGCTTTTAACATTAATCACATAATTGCATGCAGTGAAATTTGTAAATTGTAAACTTGACTCCCAAAATGAACCGGGGGGGGGGGGCAAAAGTTACTTGCACCACTCAAGGCTGCCTGATTCCTCACTTTACTTCTTCCACCGTATCCGCAATCACGTGCACGTGAAAAACAGACGATGGGATTAGAAAACCCGGGAATGCACTCAAAAGAAGGATCTGAAACATTAAACGGTTACCCAAATTAAAAGCACAGAAGAAACAAAGGGCGTAAAAGGAAGTGCCCTACACAACTGATATCAGGCAAAGATTCCGGACCTCATACAACTCAAAAGCCTTGTACAGATTCCACAACACCAGTAAGACCAACTCAAAAATAGAAAGGTGGAAGATCTAGTGCCCACCCAAGAAACAATCAGCAATTATAAACATGGTTATGGCGCCACTACCTAGCTTTGCAAATGCCTCTTCTCCAATTTGACTTTTCGTATCAAAAAGTATAAGAGAAAAATCACTGCGCCAAGATACTCAGTCTGCTTCCTGTAAACAAAGGGAACGACAACCCCCACCCGAAGCCCTAAAATTTCATTCTGGGTCTCACTTCGATGCTTCTTATCAGCCTTAGTCCATAACCGGACAAGACCAAGCAACGCCGTGATGGACACAATACTACATATTTCCCCCATCACCCTCAGCAGACAGAAGCTCACGCGCCTCCGCAACCATCAACAGGTGTGATAAGGGAGGGGGAGCAGTCCGTCAGCAACCCCCCTCCTTCCTCTCCCCCCCGCCCGATCGACGGATTCCCCATACGATTATCCTTCTCCCCCGATCAAACAATTACGGTCTTCGCCCACAAAATGACAATGTTCTCAAACTCTTACCCTCTATAACAGGGTTATTTTCCTTTTCTTGCTGCAACGGCCTATTCTCCGCTTTTGTCACTTTCAACTGAGAGGTGGAGGCCGCCATTTTGGTTCACCCACATGCAAACGGGAAAGGGGCAGACTAAAGCAATAGAATATCGACGTCGAGACAGTTAAGGGGGTGGGGGAAAAGAAGGCGCCGAACAGCTGGAATTGATAATAGTACCGCAACAGTGAACAGCAAATAAAATCGTATTTGGGTAGTGGTACTGTAAATTAAGATACACTGACTTAAATTAATATCACGGTTTCTATTATTTAGAATATCAGCTAACTTTATGGCACCAGCAGGTTATTGTCTTGTATATTTTACCTTTCATATGCTACTACTCCAAAAAAAGACCGACAGCAAACTCAATCGTTTTTTCTTTTGTGATCTGTAAACTACATATAAAACGCTATTCACATTTGATGTCTATAACATTGATCCGTAAAGTCTCTTCACCATCCCCCACTTTAAGACAGTAAGCCAATCCCAATTACCTAGCCGATGAATTCTAGCCCCCCCCCCAATCATTTCTTATCGCTACCCTCATTCCCAATTAAACTCATAACTGTCTAGATCCTTTGATGCGGAAATATATTTTTTTATTATGCGTCTTTATTAAATTTACTGCCATAATCTTCAAAAATCTGCAGTCTGAAAGGAAACTGCGCTGCAGTTAAGGTTACGTTCATTTCACCTTATCTTTTATCTTTTGTTTTACTGTAGTCCTGTCTAGTAAACAATTAAGCACACATATTTGCTGCGTCTAATGTTCACAATGTATCTATAAGGTAATTTGCTTCACTTGACAGCCTATCACAGTTTGTGTGCTATAAGTTTCCGTTTAGGATCTTTATTGCTTATATTCATCAACTATCTTTGCAAAACAACTTGAGACATAACTATGGTATGATGTGCAGACAATTCTACAAAGATAGTCCCAGCAATTTATTTAAAAGAGCTTCAAATGGTCACACAAAACCCCTTTAACTCTAATCGCTAATCAAATCATGATTAAAAAAAAATAAACTCATGATATTGACCTCAATTAGAAATCTAATCCAGAAATCAATGTAAAACTCTTAACACTTTTCTAGAACCACACTTCTCAAGCATACCTCATTGTGAGTCATAACAAGTCCACGTTCCTCACAGTTCTACAATGAAAGAGGGGGTCTGTCTTGTATTCAGCGATATATTTTTTTAATTCCATGATATACAATACTGAATCGTAAGATTTTTTTTTATTTTCACAAGTAAAAATTAATATATTTTAACCACCCAATGCTCGACGAAGTTGAATTATTAGTAAGCTGTAAGTGATCCACATTTTACCTGTTTGTTCCACATTATCAAAGGAAGTGTTCCACATTTTGGAGATGAAAGGTTAAGAACTATGCATAGAAAATGCATACATATTAAGTTAGAGTACACATAGATCAGAATTTAAACTCTGACCAATATATTAACTATGTAGTAGCAAAAACTATTCAACAATTAGGAATGATATACAAAACAAAACCATATCTAACAGAAACAGCATTACCATTACCTTGAACAAAACACTCTTTAACTGGAAGGTAGTCATAACAAATTAAATTTGCTGCAAATCTTCATAAAAAACCCTTATTAATGTAGAGCACTAAAACACAAGCGGTTATTTAAAACTTCAAAGCACTCTAGCATTCAGTCAATTAAAGGTAATAATCATATGCAATAACAATATCCTACATAAACCACACAGATATGCAATCCTCCAAGACTGCTAGATCCCATAACCAATTTCAATTACTCATAGTAAAATCAAACTCTTTGACAAAGCTATGGAATTCTACACCAAGAGGAGTATACTCAGAATCAAACATTAAAATATTTTTAACCAATTAAAAAAAAGAAAAAGATTAAAAATAATCCCAAAGTGGTGATGCTCACTTACTATATGTACATGGGAATGGTGCAAGCATACTGAAAGTGTAATAATTACAACAACTACATTTCTTCAAACACCTATCTAGGCTGCAAGTACTTTCACTGTTAAAAAGGAAAACTATTTCTTTAAACTCGTTTATCTGTCTTAATATCTTTTTCTCTTCTCTCATCTTCAGTTCTACCTTTAGGCTTACACAGATAATTTGATAACCTAGTCTCTGCCTCTCCTATATCCCTAGATAATCTTCCTTGCCACTTCTAAAATAACTTAACAACTACAAGGATAACTTGCTGTATTTCAAATGCACAACATTTTAAACTGAAAATGGTCTAAATTCTTCCCTGCAAACTGTAAATGACACACAAATGCTTTAACAGGATATAAAATATTAGACTGTATTAGGCTATTGCTATGAACTAAAGTAACATGCGTGCTTTTATATACATATTTTGTACTTGTTCCTTATTCCTGTATAACTACTGTTCTGGTAAATGCCTTTATTATACATTGTACTTTGTTATGTTTCTAAGGTGAACATTTCTCTCCAGACTTCTCCCAAAACAGGGCGTTTAGCTCAGTCAGACTTTAAAACTTAACAATTGCTAATAAAACTATGCAAATTCTCTTCTGACTGAAAGAAGTCTGTATTGTATCTAACTCCCTCCCAAATTCAAAATTTGATAGCAATGGCTTTGGCTTTT